>NC_057812.1:167955212-167957489 GCF_018294505.1 Triticum aestivum
CGAAAACCCAAGGGAAAAAGAGGCTAGGTGGCAAATGGTAAAACCAAGGTTGGGCATTGCTGGAAAAGCTTTAATCAAGGCGAACTATCAAGGGGCTCCCATTATAACCCAACCGCGTAAGGAACGCAAAATCCGGGAACATAACACCGATATGACGGAAACTAGGGCGGCAAGAGTGGAACAAAAAACTAGGCGAGAGGCCGAGCCTTCCATCCTTTACCAAGTATATAGATGCATTAAGATAACATGGCAATATAATGATATCCCAACAAGTAAATAAATGTTCCAACAAGGAACGGTCTCCAATCTTCACCTACAACTAGCAACGCTATAAGAGGGGCTGAGCAAAGCGGTAACATAGCCAATCAACGGTTTGCTAGGACATGGTGGGTTAGAGGTTTGACATGGCAATTTGGGAGGCTTGAAAGCAAGTGGTAGGCATCATAGCATCGGCATAGCAAAAGAGCGAGCATCTAGCAAAGCAAAGATAGTAGTGATTTCAAGGATATGATCATCTTGCCTGCAAAGTTGTCAGAGTTGACTGGATCCTCGAAAGCAAACTCAACGGGCTCCTCGTTAGCGAACTCGTCTCCCGTCTCTACCCAAATAAGACAAACAAGCAAACAGAACACAATCAACCACGTGCAAAGCTCAAACAATATGATGCAAGGATGGTATGCTATGCGGGATGCAATATGTGATGCATATGCAAGATTTGACAAGGAATGCATGAACCTGGCCTCAACTTGGAAATCCAAGTGTGCCACTGGAAATATGAGATAAAATCGCTTGAAAACGATATAAAGAACGCCGGAATCGGGGTTACGGTTTGGAAATGGCAAGCAATTCAAATAAGACCATGTTCTGCGATTTACAGCAAGTAGCCATCTAAATGCAATAAGGTGAACATGCTACAACACCCAAACATGACAACAAAATACATGGCAGGGATGCATTCAAGATTCTTAACAAAAGTCTAGCATTGAGCTACGGCCAATTCATCCATTAACAGGTTCAAACAAGCATGACAAAAATGCATATGGTAAACAGATCTCAGACTTAGTGAAATTAACACTTGTCTGGAATTTCAGATCAGATAGCACTCTTCGGAGCCACAAAACTATATGCTAGAGGACCTAAACATGGCAAACTAAAGCATGGCATGGAGCTACTCAAAGAGCTTAACAAAAGTCTCTTAGTGACCTTGAGCCAAAAGGAATCAGAAAATACAATTGCAAGCATGTGAACATGGCAAAAACATAATCAGTTCTCAGACTTGGTGAAAAACTAGAACATGCTGAAAACAGATATCAAGTAGGCATGTTTACAAGCTCGATGCACTCACTACGGAGAAAGTCATGACAAGCTAAGCATACACCCATCAAGAATACACAAAATGCAAGCTAGATATGGCAAGAACAATAGCATAGCATGCACGGATCAACTACAACATCCCCGGCAAAATTGCTAACAAGTAGACAATCTGCCTAGATTCACGAAATGACAAAAGTAGAGCTCGATTGACTCAAGCTAGGGTGCTCCATAAATACAAACAAAGACATGGATGGATAGAGCACTACAAGATTAACAAAACATCCTTACTGATCATCCTCAAAAGAGGCACAGATCACTAGGAAACAACATGAACATATGGCCATATGAGATAAACAGCTCAAGGACTTAGTGGAAATGCTAAGTCCCTGAAATCAGCATTACCAAGTGCCTCACTTTGCAAGCTCGTGCTAGACACCACACACATCACAAAAACACATGGGTTGCACCTCTGGAAAGATGGCAAAACCCTTAAAAAAACATATGTAGAACTCATGGGCATATCATGCACACAATAATCATGGCAAAAATGACAAATATCTAAATGGAGCAGTAGATCTGACAAATATCTCAAGTAGCCCTCTTATAACAGCATTTCGGGCATCAAGATGAACTCAAATGAAAATGATGCAATGGAATGAAATGATGTACTCTTCGAGACGAACATTTTGATATGCTATATGCCCAAAACGGAGCTACGGATGCAAAGTTATAGCACGATGAACAGGAGCAAATAATCTGCAGACTTAGGAGAAAAAAGGTCAACCCTAGGGTTTGAATTTCAGATCTGAGATCCGGGGCATGTTTCCCGAGGTCCGCCGGAATCACTATTCACCGGAGGGAGGAAGCTCGCCGGAGGTCGGAGTTGAGGAAGGAGAGGCCGGATCCGGTGGTGGAGCTCGCCGGGGCGGCGCGGGCCGGCGATGGTCGGGGTCGGCGCGGGCG
>NC_057812.1:167958000-167985690 GCF_018294505.1 Triticum aestivum
GAGGCGGCGGATGGGCCTCGGGGGCCCGGCTCGGGCCTCCCGGGCCGGCGGCGGAGGAAGGCGGCTATGCCCACGTGGCAGGCGCGGATAGGGCACGGGCGGCCACGGATCGAGCGGACAATGTCCGTCGGCTGGGGTGGAATTGTCCGGCGCGCGAGGAGAGAGAGAGATCTAGGGTTTCCCGAAAATTTCGAGGAGTGGTCTTTAAATAGGCATAGGAGGAGCTAGGAGAGTCCAAATGAGGTGCGGTTTTCGGCCACACGATCGTGATCGAACGCTCTAGATGATGGAGAGGGTTTAGGTGGGTTTTGGGCCAAAATGGAGGGGTGTTGGGCTGCAACACACACGAGGCCTTTTCGGTCCCTCGGTTAAGTATCAAACGAAGTCCAAATGATACGAAACTTGACAGGAAGTCTACCAGTAGTAAACCAAGGCCGCTTGGCAAGTCTCGGTCTAATCCGGAAATGTTTAATCCCCACACACGAAAAAAGGTAGAAATGACCACCGGAGGAGAACGAAGCACCGGAATGCAAAACGGACAACGGGGAAAAAGCTCGAATGTATGAGATGAACACGTATGCAAATGCAATGCACATGATGACATGATATGAGATGCATGACAACGACAACAACACACGGAGACAAAAAACCGAACCCGAGAAAATAAAATAACTAAAGGCCAGAAACGGCAAGAGTTGGAGTACATATTGGGTAAGTCATATCCGGGGTGTTACAGAGGAGGAGGAGAAGGATGTGAAGAAGGGGAAGATGATTGAGGAGGGTAATGCTATGGGGGAGGAGTCCACCACCTCTATGGGTGCAACAGTTGATGCAGTATCGGCCGGGCTGTCCATGCAGCCCCGCCGGGCACAATGAAACTCATCGGCTGGAACTGCCGGGGTTTGGTCAATGGCCCGGCAGTTCATAGCCTCCTTGAGTTGGGGAGGGTGGAGGAGCCTGATGTTCTGTTCTTAGCGGAGACGAAGATGTCGGTGGAGGAACTGGAGAGGTTTAGATGGATGTTGGGAATGGCACACATGATAGCTTGGAGCTCGGAAGGGAGAAGTAGAGGAGTGGCTTTATTCTGGCGGAGAGAAGTGGATGTGTCATTGCGATCGTACGGAAGGAGACATATCGATGTGGATGTGAAAGAATGTGACGACAGGGTTTGGAGGTTGACGGGTATCTATGAGGAATCTGCTGCGGAACGAAAGGTGGAGACATGGAGAATCCTAAGGCTACTGGGTCAACAACATCAGAGTAATAGACCTTGGTTATGCTTGGGGGATTTCAATGAGATCCTGTCATGGGATGAGAAGGTAGGAGGGGCCACGCGACCACAACGACTTCTTGATAACTTTCGGGAAGCTCTGGTCTCATGTGAGCTCGCTGATAACCCACAAGTATAGGGGATCACAACAGTTTTCGATAAGTAAGAGTGTCGAACCCAACGAGGAGCTAAAGGTAGAACAAATATTCCCTCAAGTTCTATCGACCACCGATACAACTCTACGCACGCTTGACGTTCGCTTTACCTAGAACAAGTATGAAACTAGAAGTACTTTGTAGGTGTTGTTGGATAGGTTTGCAAGATAATAAAGAGTACGTAAATAAAAAGTAGGGACTGTTTAAATAAAGAAACGATAAAGTAAATATAGCGAGTGTGGAAAAGTGGTGGTAGGAGTTGCGAAATTGTCCCTTAAGCAATTGACTACTTTACTAGACCGATAGCAAGTATTATGTGGGAGAGGCCACTGCTAGCATGTCATCCCTGACTTGGAATTCTATGCACTTATGATTGGAACTATTAGCAAGCATCCGCAACTACTAATGTTCATTAAGGTAAAACCCAACCATAGCATTAAGATATATTGGTCCCCCTTCAATCCCGTATGCATCAATTTCTATGCTAGGTTGAAGCTTCTGTCACTCTTGCCCTCCAATACATAGTCCTATCAACATACAACTAACCCTATGGTGTGATCCACGCACGCGCCCATATGATGGGCACCAAAGGACGGCAACATAACCACAAGAAAATTAAATCAATCATAGCAATTCATCAACCGCCGATAGGACAACGAAAAGACATCATAGGATGGCAACACATCATTGGATAATAATATGAAGCATAAAGCACCATGTTCAAGTAGAGGGTACAGCGGGTGCCGGGAGAGTTGACCGCTGTAGATAGAGGGGGGAAGGTGATGCAGATGTCGGTGAAGATGGCGGAGGTGTTGGTGAAGATCGCGGTGATGATGATGATGGCCACGGCGGCGTTCTGGCGCCACCGGAGGAGAGGGGGAGAGGCCCCCCTTCTTCCTCTTCTTCCTTGACCTCCTCCCTAGATGGGAGAAGCGTTTCCCCTCTGGTCCTTGGCCTCCATGGCATGGGAGGGGCGAGAGCCCCTCCGAGATTGGATCTATCTCTCTGGTTCTGCGTTCTCCTCTGGCTCTGTTTCACCGTTTCGTATATATATATATATATATATATATATATATATATATATATATATGGAGATCCGTAACTCCGATTGGCCTGAAACCTTCGTCGTGATTTTTTTCTGAATATTAGCTTTCTTGCGGCAAAAGAAGAGCGTCAACCGCCTTATGGTGGGCTCACGAGGGTAGGGGCGCGCCCTAGGGGGGCACCCCTCTGCCTCGTGACCACCTCGGGCACTGGTTCGCATTGACTTTCCTTCCGAATTTTCCATATTTTCCAAAAATAAGCTCCGTCCGTTTTTCTCCCGTTTGGACTCTGTTTGATATGGATATTCTGCGAAACCAAAAACATGCAACAGACAGGAACTGGCACTGGGCACTGGATCAATATGTTAGTCCCAAAAATAATATAAAAAGTTGCCAAAAAGTATATGAAAGTTGAATAATATTGGCATGGAACAATAAAAAATTATAGATACGACGGAGACGTATCAGCATCCCCAAGCTTAATTCATGCTCATCCTCGAGTAGGTAAATGATAAAAAAGATAATTTTTGATGTGGAATGCTACCTAGCATAATCTTGATCATATGTCTAATCATGACATGAATATTAAGACACGAGTGATTCAAAGCAATAGTCTATCCTTTGACATTAAGACAATAATACTTCAAGCATACTAATAAAGCAATCATGTATTTTCAAAATAACATGGCCAAAGAAAGTTATCCCTACAAAATCATATAGTCTGGCTATGCTCCATCTTCACCATACAAAATATTCACATCATGCACAACCCCGATGACAAGCCAAGCAATTGTTTCATACTTTTGACGTTCTCAAACCTTTTCAACGTTCACGCAATACATGAGTGTGAGCCATGGACATAGCACTATAGGTGGAATAGAATATGATGGTGGAGAAGACAAAAAGGAGAAGATAGTCTCACATCAACTAGGCGTATCAACGGGCTATGAAGATGCCCATCAATAGATATCAATGTGAGTGAGTAGGGATTGCCATGCAACGGATGCACTAGAGCTATAAGTGTATGAAAGCTCCAACTGAAACTAAGTGGGTGTGCATCCAACTTGCTTGCTCATGAAGACCTCGGGCATTTGAGGACGCCCATCATCGGAATATACAAGCCAAGTTCTATAATGAAAATTCCCACTAGTATATGAAAGTGATAACTCAAGAGACTCTCTCTATGAAGAACATGGTGCTACTTTGAAGCACAAGTGTGGAAAAAGGATAGTAGCACTGCCCCTTCTCTCTTTTTCTCTTTTTCTCTTTTTTTATTTTTTTGGTGGGCTTCTTTGGCCTCTTTTTTTATTTGGACTTTTTTGGCCTAATTTATTTTTTGTAAAGTCCGGAGTCTCATCCCGACTTATGGGGGAATCATAGTCTCCATCATCCTTTCCTCATTGGGGCAATGCTCTAATAATGATGATCATCACACGTTTATTTACTTACAACTCGACATTACAACTCGATATCTAGAACAAAGATATGACTCTATATGAATGCCTCCGGCGGTGTACCGGGATGTGCAATGATCTAGCGTAGCAATGACATCAAAAAACGGACAAGCCATGAAAACATTATGCTAGCTATCTTATGATCATGCAAAGCAATATGACAATGAATGCTCAAGTCATGAATATGATGATGATGGAAGTTGCATGGCAATATATCTCGAAATGGCTATGGAAATGCCATGATAGGTAGGTATGGTGGCTGTCTTGAGGAAGGTATATGGTGGCTTTATGGTATCGGCGAAAGTTGCGTGATACTAGAGAGGCTAGCAATGGTGGAAGGGTGAGAGTGTGTATAATCCATGGACTCAACATTAGTCATAAAGAACTCACATACTTATTGCAAAAATCTATTAGTCATCGAAACAAAGTACTACACGCATGCTTCTAGGGGGATAGATTGGTAGGAAAAGACCATCACTCGTCCCCGACCGCCACTCATAAGGAAGACAATCAATAAATACCTCATGCTCCGACTTCATTACATAACGGTTCACCATATATGCATGCTACGGGAATCACAAACCTCAACACAAGTATTTCTACTAATCCACAACTACCCACTAGCATGACTCTAATATCACCATCTTTATATCTCAAAACTATTGGAAGGAATCAAACATATCATATTTAATGATCTACAAGTTTTATGTAGGATTTTATGACTAACCATGTGAATGACCAATTCCTGTCATCTCTCTAAATAGATATAAATGAACCAAGAGAGTTTAATTCTTTCTACAAAAGATATGCCCGCGCTCTAACAAATATAAGTGAAGCAAAAGATCATTCTACAAATGGCGGTTTGCTATGTAAAGAGAAACAGGCAATCCAAACTTTAAATGATATAAGCGAAGCACATGAAGCATTCTATAAAGCCATACTCAAAAGATATAAGTGAAGTGCAATGAGCATTTTATAAATCAACCAAGGACCATCTCATACCAGCATGGTGCATAAAATAAAAATGAAAACTAAATGCAAAAGACGCTCCAAGATTGCACATATCGCATGAACGAAACGAATCCGAAAACATACCGATACTTGTTGAAGAAAGAGGGCATGCCTCCCCAGCATCCCCAAGCTTAGACACTTGAGTCTCCTTGAATATTTACTTGGGGTGCCTCAGGCATCCCCAAGCTTGAGCTCTTGCCTCTCTTCCTTCTTCTCATATCGAGACCTTCTCAATCATCAAACACTTCATCCACACAAAACTTCAACAGAAAACTCGGCAAGATCCGTTAGTATAATAAAGCAAATCACCACTATAAGTACTGTTGCAAACCAATTCATATTTTGTTTTTGCATTGTGTCTACTGTAGTATAACTTCTTCATGGCTTAATCCACTGATATAAATTAATAGTTTCATCAAAACAAGCAAACTATGCATCAAAAACAGAATCTGTCTAAAACAGAACAGTCTGTAGCAATCTGAACATTCACTATACTTCTGATACTTGAAAAATTCTGCCAACATTAGGAAAAATAAACAATTTATACAGAAAGACAGTGCAAAAAGAATCAGAACCATTTGATGTTCCAGGTAAAAACTAAAATTCATACACTACAGACAAAGTTTCTGTCCTGCACCGCACAAACCAACAAGCATCGTAAACATCCTAAAGGCAAACATTGGCACATTATTTTATAATACAATAGAATTCTACAAGGGGATAATTATTTTTGTTGAAAAGTTTCTGTAATCAAGATTCACAAAGTTGCCGTGAGCATGAACAAAGTTCAAGGAGCTCTCCCACTTCAACAGTGCTTGTCTTTCTCACTTTCACTTTCCTTTTTGAAAAGTTTTGGGTTCCCCTATTTATTTTTGTTGTTTTTAAACTATATGAAAGCACTCAACATAAATAAATGACTCTCTAAAACTTCCGGGTTGTCTCCCTGGCAGCGCTTTCTTTAAAGCCATTAAGCTAGGCATATAGTGCTCAAGTAGTGAATCCACCCGGATCCCAGGTATATCAAAGCCAATTTTAATTAACAATGATTTGTAATTTAGTAGTGAGCACAAAGCAACATATATCAAGCAATGAAGAAGTCTAACTCTCTTCCTATGCATCGGCATGTCATAAAAGAACAATTCATGCACACCTAGTAAAGGCCAATGCATAGTATAAACAGTTTCTTGCAATTTTATCATGTTGGAAACATAGAGAGGTGGAGATATAGTTCCTCTCTCGTAATAATTGCAAGTAGGAGCAGCAAGCACATGCATATTATATTTATCGAAATCATCATGTGCAATGGTAAAAGGCAACCCATCAATATAATCCTTAATAAGTGCAAACTTCTCCGATATAGTATAATCGAGAGAATTCAAAAAGATAATAGGATTATCATGCGTGGGTGCAATAGCAACAATTTCATGTTTAACATAAGGAACTATAGCAAGTTCATCTCCATAAGCATAATTCATATTTGCATCTTGGCCATAAGCATAGCAGGCATCATCAAAAAGGGATATTTCAAAAGAATCATAGGGATCATAACAGTCATCATAACAATCATCCTTTGGTAAGCACGAAGGGGAATTAAACAATGTATGAGTTGAAGAGTTACTCTCATTAGAAGGTGGGCACGGGTGATCAATCCGCTCTTCCTCCTTTTGTTCTTCGCTCTCCTCCTCATCTTTTTCATCCAATGAGCTCACAGTGTCATCAACTTCTTTTTCCATAGATTCCTACAAAATATTAGTCTCTTCTTGGACAGCGGAGTATTCCTCAATATATTGTTTAACATAGGTATTAGAAGCATAATTATCATAGCAATATTTAAGTATAGAAAAATTTTCAGATTTGTGAAAAGTAGCATCATACTTTTCAATCAAATAAGCAATTTCATAAGCACCCTCAAAAGCAACAAATTCTTCAATTTGTTGAACATCATAGTAATTGTAAACACCCTTAGCATACGAAGATACGATTCCATTATCACTAAACTCACATTGATAGGGAAGGTATTTCTTAGGGTTTTCAGAACAACAAGTAAAATCATATATTTCACATAAATTCTAAGCATAGCATTGCAAATGTTGAATTTGACCCCATAATAGTTTCCCTTTTTCAGATATACGGTGTCGCACATAACAAGCATGCTCATCTAAGGATTTGCCCTCAACTAAGCTAGTTGGGGTTTCAGTACGAGCACATAGGGATCGAAGATGATACAAGTAATAAGCTTCAGCAATGTGATAGATTTTGATTGGTTCTTCAACCATTGGTTTAGTAGGTACAACTATTTTTTTGGTATTTTGCATTTCCTACCCATAACTAAAGGTAGAAAACAACTAAGAACAGCAAATAAAAATTACTTAGTGATAAAGCAAACAAGCACACACGAGAATATTCACCCCACGCTATTGCTCCCCAGCAACGGCGCCAGAAAAAGGTCTTGATAACCCACAAGTATAGGGGATCGCAACAGTTTTCGATAAGTAAGAGTGTCGAACCCAACGAGGAGCTAAAGGTAGAACAAATATTCCCTCAAGTTCTATCGACCACCGATACAACTCTACGCACGCTTGACGTTCGCTTTACCTAGAACAAGTATGAAACTAGAAGTACTTTGTAGGTGTTGTTGGATAGGTTTGCAAGATAACAAAAAGTACGTAAATAAAAAGTAGGGGCTGTTTAAATAAAGAAACGATAAAGTAAATATAGCGAGTGTGGAAAAGTGGTGGTAGGGGTTGCGAAATTGTCCCTTAAGCAATTGACTACTTTACTAGACCGATAGCAAGTATTATGTGGGAGAGGCCACTACTAGCATGTCATCCCTGACTTGGAATTCTATGCACTTATGATTGAAACTATTAGCAAGCATCCGCAACTACTAATGTTCATTAAGGTAAAACCCAACCATAGCATTAAGATATATTGGTCCCCCTTCAATCCCGTATGCATCAATTTCTATGCTAGGTTGAAGCTTCTGTCACTCTTGCCCTCCAATACATAGTCCTATCAACATACAACTAACCCTATGGTGTGATCCACGCGCGCGCTCATATGATGGGCACCAAAGGACAACAACATAACCACAAGCAAATTAAATCAATCATAGCAATTCATCAACCACCGATAGGACAACGAAAATCTACTCAGACATCATAGGATGGCAACACATCATTGGATAATAATATGAAGCATAAAGCACCATGTTCAAGTAGAGGGTACAGCGGGTTGCGGGAGAGTGGACCGCTGTAGATAGAGGGGGGAAGGTGATGGAGATGTTGGTGAAGATGGCAGAGGTGTTGGTGAAGATCGCAGTGATGATGATGATGGCCACGGCGGCGTTTCGGCGCCACCGGAGGAGAGGGGGAGAGGCCCCCCTTCTTCCTCTTCTTCCTTGACCTCCTCCCTAGATGGGAGAAGGGTTTCCCCTCTGGTCCTTGGCCTCCATGGCATGGGAGGGGCGAGAGCCCCTCCGAGATTGGATCTATCTCTCTGTTTCTCTCTGGTTCTGCGTTCTTCTCTGGCTCTGTTTCACCGTTTCGTATATATATGGAGATCCGTAACTCCGATTGGCCTAAAACCTTCGCCGTGATTTTTTCCCGAATATTAGCTTTCTTGCAGCAAAATAAGAGCCTCAACCGCCTTACGGTGGGCTCACGAGGGTAGGGGGCGCGCCCTAGGGGGGGGCCTGCCTCGTGACCACCTCGGGCACTGGTTCGCGTTGATTTTCCTTCCGAATTTTCCATATTTTCCAAAAATAAGCTCCGTCCGTTTTTATCCCGTTTGGACTCCGTTTGATACGGATATTCTGCGAAACCAAAAACATGCAACAGACAGGAACTGGCACTGGGCACTGGATCAATATGTTAGTCCCAAAAATAATATAAAAAGTTGCCAAAAAGTATATGAAAGTTGAATAATATTGGCATGGAACAATCAAAAATTATAGATACGACGGAGACGTATCACTCGCCGATCTCGGATATGAAGGTGGTAAGTTCACATGGAGAAATCATAGCAAGGAGGTTGACACATACATCTGCGAGAGATTGGATAGAGCTGTTGCTAATGCCCAGTGGTGCGAGTGGTTCCCGGAGTTCACTATGCTTAATGGCGCCCCTCGTCACTCCGATCACAGACCGGTCATCGTATGTACAAAAGGAGAGAATAGATGGGGCCAGGGGGTGATAGAGGGTTTTGGTTTGAAGCTTGGTGGTTGAAGGAGGATGGGTGTAGCGAGCAGGTCCAAGCCACTTGGGAGGAGGGGTGTATGGAGGGGAATGGAGGAGTGGCGGCTGGGCTACGGTGTGTAGCTAGTAGGATGTCGAGATGGGGCAGAGAAGTGGCCGGGGAGTTGGAAGAGCGGCTAAAACAGGCCCGCTGTGCCCTAGAAAATTGCATGAGGGCTCCGGTGAGCGAAGCAAAGGTTTGGGAGGAAGAAAAACTAAGATGTCAAGTCGAGAAGTTGGAAGAGAAGAAAAACATTAAGGCAAAGCAAAGATCCCATGTGTCTTGGTTGAAGGATGGTAATAGAAGCACGAGATATTTCATGGCAGTGGCTCGTCTAGAAGGAAGATGAATAGGGTGAAGAAATTGTGGAGGGAGGATGGATCGGAGGTGTAGGAAGGGAAGGAGCTTAATAACTTTGTTTGGTCTTACTTTCAGGAACTGTTTTCTTCGGCCCAAGGAAACCGCACAGCCGAGCTGATTGAGAAAGTTCAGCCCCGTGTTACTCAGGCGATGAGATCTATCCTAGAAGCAGAAGTGACCGGGGAAGAGGTGAAGGCAGCTCTGGATCACATTAGCAATCTCAAGGCACCCGGACCGGACGGTATGCCTTCCATTGTTTACAAAAAACATTGGCACTTCATGGGGGATAAGGTAGTTGAGGAGGTGCTTGCGGTCTTGAACGGAGGTGCAATGCCAGAAGGGTGGAATGACACCGTGGTGGTCTTGATCCCTAAAGTAAAAAACCCTAGAAGGATCAAGGATCTAAGACCAATAAGTTTGTGTAACGTGGTGTACAAACTGGTGTCCAAAGTGATCTCCAACCGGCTGAAGTTGGTGCTTCCGGATATCATATCTGACAATCAAAGTGCATTCGTTTCGGGTCGGTTGATTACGGACAATGTCCTTATTGCATATGAAATGTCACACTTCTTGATGAATAAGAAGAAGGGGAAAGAGGGTATAGCAGCAGTAAAGGCGGATATGAGCAAAGCATATGATCGTGTGGAGTGGAATTTCTTGAGGGTGATGCTTATCAAGCTTGGATTTGGGGATCACTGGATTGACTTGGTAATGAACTGTGTGACTACGGTCAGATACCAGATTAGGATTAATGGAGCTCTCACATCACAGTTTACCCCCTACAGAGGCTTTTGCCAAGGCGATCCAATTTCTCCCACTTATTCGTCATTTGCGCGGAAGGATTATCTTCGCTGTTGCATGATGTCGAAGCCTCCGGAAAGGTGAGTGGGGTTAAGATCTGTTGGACTGCACTGGTTGTTTCACATCTTCTGTTTGCGGACGACTCGATGATGTTGTTGAAGGCCAAGCAGGAAGAGGCCCAAGCTTTGAGAGATATCTTGGATTTGTATGAAAACTGCTCCGGACAGTGCATCAACCTAGAGAAATCAGCAATAATGTTCAGCCCCAACACAAGAAGTGAGGTGAAAACTGCTGTGAAGGACGCCCTACATATTCAGAGTGAAAAATGGAATGAAAAGTACTTGGGGCTACCGGTTCACGTTGGGAAATCGTGGAAGAAGGCATTTACTTTTGTCAAAGGGGCTATGACGGGTAGAGGCTATGGGTGGAAGGAGAAACTGATAGCTAAACCTGGGAAGGAGGCACTGGTCACTGCGGTTGCACAAGCAATTCCTACCTTTGCTATGTCTTGCTTTTACCTCACAAAGTCTTTTTGCGAAGAACTTAGCTCGCTCATATGCAACTATTGGTGGAGCCAACAGGACAATGAGAACACTACACATTGGATTGGGTGGAAGATACTCAGATTGCCAAAGGCCTAGGGGGACTCGGTTTTCGCGACATGCATGGTTTCAACCTTGCTATGTTGTCGAGATAGATTTGGAGGCTCATTCAATCGCCGGACTCGCTGTGTGCGCGTATCCTGAAAGCCAGATACTATCCGGGTTGTTCTCTCCTCGAGGCAAACCCTAGAGAGGGGATATCATACTCCTAGAGGAGCTTACTTCATGGCCTCAATCTGTTTCGTGAGGGATATATTTGGAGGATTGGAGATGGGACTAAGGTAAATATCTGGCCGGATCTGTGGCTTCCCCGCCCGTGGTCTAGAGGAGTCATCACACCACGTGGACATTGTCTGTTGGAGTGGGTCAGTGACCTAATCAATCCCGCTACCGGCTACTGGGACGAACAGCTCGTACGGGAGATCTTCTGGCCTGATGATGCAAAACATATTCTGCTTATTCCCCTTCGAGAAGGAGTTCAAGATTTTATTGCATGGCACTTTGACACGAAAGGTATCCACTCGGTTAAAAGTGCATATAAACTCCAAGTCCAGCTGGAGAGGATGAATAAGGATGGAGGAGCGGGAGGAAGCTCGGCCAATCCAGGGAACCTGAACAAGACCAAGGATGACTCATGGAGACAACTTTGGAAAATGACATGCCCCCGTAACATCCAGATGTTCGCCTGGGGGGTAAAGCATGAGTCCCTTGCTCTTCGGACCAATGTTGCAAGGAGAGGTATCCCCATTGCAGATACGAAGTGCCTTTTCTGTGCACGGGCTGATGAAGACGGGGTTCATCTCTTCATCAAGTGCAAAGAGGTAAAAGGAGTATGGAGGGATCTTACTTTTGAAGGGGAACGTATCAAGATGGAGCAAATCGGGTCTGTGCATGCAATCACTACTAGGGAAAACCCTAGTAGTAGCGCGGGTTTTGAGGCTAGCAGCAGCGCGGGTGGCCGTGCTACTAATAAGGCGCTACAGCTAACTTATAGTAGTAGCGTGGTCCTTACCTGCGCTACTACTGTTGACGATATCAGCAGCGCTTTTTATGAATGTGCTACTATTACTTAGCTGTAGTGATTTTGCAGTCCCTCGCTACTGCTATATCTTTCATCATTTTTCCCCGTACCCCTTTCCCTTTCAGTTTCCCTTTCAGATACTAGATACTAGGTACTGCTAGTAGATATCAAATTCATAAACCATTACTGGGAAGTACTCCCTTTGTTCCAAATTACTCGTCGTGGTTTTAGTTCAAACCACGACGAGTAATTTGGAACGAAGTGAGTACTAGATAACAATTTCATGCATAGTCAACATGCATCCTCAAGCAGTACAAGGTCATATCAACGGCGATCATCATATGTAGTTCTAGATGATATCGACGACGATCATCATATGTAGTTCTAAATGATATAGCCACACACACATATATAGTTCTAGATGATATAGCCACACACACATATGTAGTTCTAGATGATATGGAAGACAATCATCGTCCTCAAGCCTGGGCGGTTGGTGTTCCTGATAGTAATTAGGATGGCCTGTCCAACACGAAGATTCTTGCCATCGAGGAATTTCTTCCACCCAATCGAGTTTAAGTGTGTGCGACCGTCCGTGTCCACGCGGTAAGTACAGGTTGTGACGGAGCCCCTTGTAGTAAGGCGTAGTCCAGCTGAGCCTTCTTCATCAGGCTCGATACCATAACTCACAGATATGCTCTTTGCCAATTTCTGAATAAGAAAAACATTTCAATTAATAAATAGCCTCGCAAATAAGTACATATGAATTATCTACACTATTAATAGTTTAATTAGATTCTACACTAATAAGCATGTGATCAAACTCTACACTAAAACATATCATAGACTAGATTCCACACAATATACCATATCATTGGACTGTACACTAAGTATTTCATCGGATAATTTGCATTTGTAAGTATAACATACCATATCATGTCGATCAACCATGGTATTTGTCAGGCGGGTCACGAATGGCACCCCGACAAAGTCAGCACGTGGCGGAATTATGTCCCACAGGTTGGACACCTCCTCCTCGCTCAGCCTTGTTCTTTGAGCTAGATGGCTTCATGAAGTGGGTCCTCATCATCTTCATCGAGTGGGTCCTCATTATCTTCATCATCTTCATCATCTTCATCATCTCCCACCAGGTTGAGATAAATGACAGCCAGCTTGGGTCTTTCTGCTCTGAAGGAGAAGTTGATCAACTCACCACCAGTAAGATGCACGCGAGCGATGAAACGGGCCCACCCATCTCCTCCAATCTGCGACATATTGCGTCCTTTCTCGACCTCCATAGTGTACGGCCCCCCAGGAGCCTCAAATGACACAGTGTCTCCTGTCAGCTTGTTGAATTTCAACCTCACATTGCATGGGACGATCTGTGTAAAATAAGCAAAATGACACAATGCAGTAATGCCAACACTAAAAATAAAATAGTTATTACATTTCATCTAATTTCTTACCGCCGCATGACAAAAACCCGGCTGGAAGTAGATGTCGAACAGCTTGCCAGTTGCAAGGCTGCTGGCGCACCTTGACTTGCACAGTCGACATAGTGGTGGTGGTGGTGGCGCCATTTTTCCTAAAGCAATATGAGCAAAGGATTAACGATCCACTTCACAGGAAAGAAAAACAGTAGCATGAGATATTTTTGGTTCTTCCGCGAGAAGCAATTTGATGGACAATTATAATCCTAAGATCTAGTAACATATTAGATGACAAGGTACCACCTACATTTTGCCAAAAACTAACTAAATCAACTAAATGAAAATGTTCTAAATCAACTAAATGAAAATGGTGCATACTAAATCAACTAAATGAAAATGTTCTAAATCAACTAAATGAAAATGTTCTAAATCAACTAAATGAAAATGGTGCATACTAAATCAACTAAATGAACTAGCCTACTAAATCAACTAAATCAAAATGTTCTAAATCAACTAAATGAACTAGCCTACTAAATCAACTAAATCAAAATGTTCTAAATCAACTAAATCAACTAGCCTACTAAATCAACTAAATCAAAATGTTCTAAATCAACTAAATCAACTAGCCTACTAAATCAACTAAATAAAAATGTTCTAAATCAACTAAATCAACTAGCCTACTAAAACAACTAAATCATATCAACTAAATCAAAATGTTGCATATGAACTAGCCTACTAAATAAAAATGTAGCAGGCAGGAAGGAGAAGGAGGGGCGACTCGAGGAGGGAGAAGAGAGTAGGACAGAGGAGGAAGGCGGAGCGAGGAGGGGCCGGCCGGCAGCCAGTGGAGGGAGGACGGAGGAGGAAAGCGGAGCGAGGAGGGGCCGGCCAGCGGCGAGTGGAGAGGGAGGACGGAGGAGGAGGCCGGTACCGAGTCCAGCAAGGAGGAGGAGGTGACGACGGCGCAGAGGGAGGAGGAGCGACGGGGGAGGACCGGCGCGGGGGATTGAGAGGGATCCGGTGAGTGTGTGACTGTGAGTGGATCGGATAGAGGAGATGAAATGGCTTAGCAGTAGCGCGCTATAGAGAAAGACGCTACTGCTAAACTACCTAGCAGCAGCGCCTTTCACAAAGAAGCGCTACTGCTATGTGTCAGCATGTAAAAATAGACTTAGTTCAATGTATCAAAAATACATTGATCATCAATGATCTTTTTGTGTACAATCTGATTTGTCAATATGAGTCCTCACCGGTTTAGGAACAGGTGAAGACTCATATTGCAGCCACAAATTCTACACATAGAGTTCAATGAAGACCAAGTACTTGTCAAAGTTTGAGAAGTAACATATTTAAGGTGGTAGAAACTCTCTTCATGGAGCAAGGTGGGACTAAATTTTTGTAGTAAACTTAGCAGTAGCGCTTATTGGCGAAATGCGCTGCTACTATGCTACATAGCAGTAGCTCCCGTCGTTATAACGCATTGCTGCTATAGCTAGCCTCGCGGCGGCCTCGTGGGAATTATAGCAGTAGCATGTCTTTGAGCTGGCGCGCTACTGCTATATTTATTTCAGCAGCGAGTTATTCTTGAGCTCGCTACTGCTAATTAGCAGTAGCGCCTTGTTTTAAAGCGCGCTGCTGATAAGATTCTGTGTATAGCCTTTTCCCTAGTAGTGAATGTTTGACTATCTTTGGGGGCTAGATGAGAAAAAAATGTACACATTCTCACCTTGTGGCTATGGTGGTCCAGTAGAAATAAACTCTGGCATGGAAAGCTGCCAACCTCGGCCCATGATATAGCGCGACAGACGAGGGCCAACGTGTTGGAGTACTGGGAGCTCTTCAGTCAACCAATCGCCAAACCACAGCCGGACAAGTGGAGACCACCGAAGGGAGCAGGCTACAAGATCAATGTCGATGGATCCTTTGTGCCGGGCCAAGATCATGCAGGGTGGGGCGTCGCGGTGAAAACGACGGAAGGAACACTTGTTTGCGCCCGGGCAGGAAGACAGGAGCATGTCGCTGATGCTTTCGCTGCGGAGATAATGGCCATGTCACATGCTATCAGCACAGCAGCAGATCTGGGGATCGTTTCTGTTGAGCTGGAGACGGACTCGCAGCTTCTGGCCGAAGCTCTCGACATACATGCAGTGGACTCCTCGGCGTATTCTGCGTTTTTTTTTTTTTGCGAATGTATTCTGCGGTTATTGAGGACATGAAGTACCAGCTCAAACTTTGGTTTTCCAATTTTACTATCAATGTTTATAGACGTGCTGCAAACTCCGTAGCCCACGAGTTGGCCAATGTTGGCCGTGAATGTAACCCAAACCGGTTCATGGAATGGGAGTCCGATGTACCTGCCGAGGTGGGCACTGCTGTCTTGGGCGATATGCCTAGGCTCAGTTAAGTAATAAAGCCTTGCTTTGCTCTAAAAAGAACTATTATGTTTTGTTTCGCAAAAAAAAAACTATTATGTTTTGAATGATAGTTAGCGCACAGGGTTTAATCCCAAAAATACACATATACATAGTGCAAAGTGAGAGACCTCAACAGGCTGAGGTCTTATGCGAAAGAAAAAGAAAAATCAAGGCACCGACCTACGCTTATCTCAGCCCATAAAAACAAAACTCGCCTCGTTAACGCTCCGCATCGCGATCCCGATGCAGCCGCCATCGCTCCACCCGCCGCCGCCGGCGGCAGCGGCCAGACCGCGGGGTCGGAAGGGACGAGCCAGCAGGAGGAGAGACCGGACGTGGCACGTCACGGTGTTCAACAACATGCCCGTGCCGTGGGACAGGGACTGGGCGGAGCTTCCCCAGGACGCGATCTCGTGCATCCTCCGTAAGCTGGACCAGGTGGAGCTCCTGCTCGGAGGCGCCGCGGCGGTGTGCCGCTCCTGGCGCCGCGTCGCGCGGCACGAGCCCGAGCTGTGGCGCTGCATCGACGCGCGCGACCTGCCGGCCGTTCCGCCCTTCGGCTGGCAGGCCGTCCGCACCAATCTTGTGCGCGCCGCCCTGCGGCTCAGCGCCGGCCAGTGCGAGGTCTTCGCCGCCGAGCTCTTCGACGATGACCTCTTCCTCTTCCTCGGCGAGCAGTAAGTCTCTCTTCTTGACCCGCTTTGTTGCAAGGGTCTGCTGTTCCTCTTCGTTCATTCGATTCAGTTGCTAAGCAGAATAAACTCAACCGAATTCGCATGGGAGACGTCACCCGGCGGATCGCAGCGGCTGCATCCGTCACCTTCCCTACATGAGACGTGTTTAACCGAGCTCGTGTACTGTCGTTCATCAAACGCGTTTCTGCAATAGTGGCCATGTTTCTGAAACATATACGGTGTCGCAATGATCTACGACTGGTCTATGTTTTGTAACAAAACCTCTATTGCAGAAAATTTCTGTAACAAGGCCTCAGTTGCAAAAAAAGTAGGACATCGATAAGAACCGAACGTTCGGTCTGGTGGCCTCCCAGTCCGAACGAGGAGTTCGGTACGATAGGCAGCCCTCTACGAACCAAATCGTTCAGAAGGAGAGGCCTACCAAAAAAAAAGCCCGTAAGAACGAAAAAGCCTTACAGGCCTTTTCTCTATAAAAAAAACCATAAGAACAAAAAAGCCCTAGTTTTGCTATGACAAAATAGACATTGTTCGTTTGCACGAAAAAAACTGCCATGACCTTTTACCATGCTACAAAAAAGTTAACATGCTCATGAGTCCAGAATGTAAGTACAGTAAAATAGTATGGGAAATCTACTAAACAGGTGTTCAACAATTTGCCATGTTCTGCACCAAACATATATGTTATGTTATACTCAAATTTACCATCTTTAAACATTTTCTACAAAATATGCCATGTTCCCATGGCAGCTAGCAGAAGTTCAACTAGAGATTTATTTCATGCATCAGCTTATATTAAAAGTAAAAAATGACATGGCAAAAATAGAGTAAAAATTGCCATGGCAAAAAAAGTAAAAATTGTCGTGCCATTAAAAGTAAAAACTTGCCATGGAAAAAAAGAGTAAAAAGCTCATGTCGCTTGTGTTGGCAGGCCAAAATAGGCCCATTTAGATAAATAAAAAAACCATCGAAAAAATGAAACCAACTAAAAAACTTTACAGTAAATATCACACAGAAATCTAGATAATTTGCCATGGCAAAAATGGTTTAATTTTTGCCATGGCAAAAATGTAGTACTTTTGCCATGGAAATAAATTAAAAAATGTCATGGCTACGCAAGTATATTTAAGATGCTACATAGTAAAATTTGCCATTTTCTATAAAATGTAAATTTGCCATAATATTTAAATTTTAATTGCCATGCTCCTTACAATAAATTTTCCATGGCAACTAAAAATAAAAATTTGGAATGGCAACTTAAACTAAAAATTTGCCATATGAAAATAAAAAGTATTTTTGACATGGAAAAAATGGAGTTAAATTTGCCATGGAAAAAATGGAGTAAATTTTGCCATGTCCAAAAATGGATTAATTATTTCCATGGCAAAAATGGAGTACTTTTGCCATGGAAATAAATTAAAAATGCCATGGCTATACAAATATATTTACCGTGCTACATAGTTAAAATTGCGATGTTCTAGAAAATATAAATTTGCCATAATATTTAAAACAAAACTTGCCATGCTCTTTACAATAAATTTGCCATGGCAATTTAAACTAAAAGTTTCCGTGTCAACTTACACTAAAGTTTGCCGTGTGAATAAAAGTATTTTTGCCATGGCAAAAATGGAGTAAAATTTGCCAAAAAAGGGCATGACAGAAGATGTGGATGTTCTTAACTATTACTAAATTTGCCATGATTACGGAAAAATAATTTGCCATGGTCAATTACTAAATTTGCCATAGTCAATTAATAAAACTTGCCATGGTCAATAAACTAAATTCGCCATGGTCAATTACTAAACTTGCCATGGTCGGACTTCAAATTTGCCACGACGAATTAATAAAACTTGCCATGGTCAATAAACTAAATTGCCATGGTCGAAAAAGAACTTAAAAAGTTCACATGGTCAATTAATAAAACTTGCCATGGTCAATAAACTAAATTTTCCATGGTCGAAAAGGACTTAAAATTTGCCATGGTCAGTTAATAAAATTTGCCATGGTCATTAAGCTGAATTTTCCATGGCCAATTACTAAAATTTTCCACACTCAATTATTGAATTTGCCATGGTCGAAAAATAGTACTCAAAATTTGACAAATGGCAATAAACTAAATTTTCCATGGTAAGAAAAAACTTTTAAAAATGCCATGAACACTTTTTCCTTGAAAAAAAATGCTTTTATGGGACCATATGAATTTGCCATGGCAAATTTGCCATGTGAACACAAGTTAAGTTGCAGTTGTGTTGAACTGAACCTCAATTCAGAAAAATCATTTCTAACAAAAATACAGAAACAAATAACAGGTTGTCTCAGAAAAATCGTTCTTAAAAATTAGGTACTGATAGCAATCTTACCATCTCACCAGACCAAGAACAGGCTATGGCAAAAATAATTGCCATCACTAGTGGAACAGAGCTATCTAAAAAATGACAAAATAATTGCCATGGGAAAACATCTTAAGTTGCCATCACAGAAAAATGAATTACAAAAAAAATGTTTCCTCTAGCTAAAATAAACTCAAACTTGGAGATATCAGAGTACTAACAAGCAATACGACTGAAGAAACGCAAAAGATACTAGTAGTGGAAAAATGGCAACAAAAATGGCCCTCCACGCACATCCATGGCTCTCTAGAGCTTCACATCTACCGGGTCGGATGATTTGTAGGAAAAGAATCTACACTAAAAGTTGCCATGGCAATTTTGGAGAACGTGAAAATGGATGAAAATTTCCATCACATCACACAAATCATCACTATAATGCCATCGCTAGTGGGACAGAACTATCTAAAAACATGACCAAATAATTGCCATGGGAAAAATATCTTAAGTTGCCATCACAGAAAAAGGAATTACAAAAATATGGTTCTTCTAGCTAAAATAAACTCAAACTTGGAGATAACAGAGTACAAGCAAGCAATACGACTGAAGAAACATGGAAGATACAAGTAGCAGATAAAATGGGGACGCACCAACAACAGAAGCGATGAGCTAGCCGCCCGCTCGATTCCCGCTCTACTGCAAGACTGCATGGCCAGTGTCACGACCGGTTTTCCGGGTAATAAATTTTCAGAAAAGACCGTCGTGCTCATCAGTCCCAGGATTACTGTTAGCTGATGAGGCTCCAACTTGATACAGAAATTTCAAGCAGAAAACAAAATATGTAGTACAAGGCCATTCTGGCCTGTGAGTACAACAAATGGTTTCTAGTGGTTAATGGCGGAAGCGGGTTGTGAAACATTAGTGTCTATGGGACTCCATTTCCCACGGGAACAGCTGACCAGGTTAACTCCTATCTTCGCGAGGCTGCTATCTCCATTACTTAGGTGTCGGGGCTGTCATCGCGTCGCTCCTCTTCGTGCAAGAAAATCTGGCCAAGACAATAGCCAGGGACAAGCCAGTGAGTACTTTGAATATACTCGCAAACATTATGAACACAGATATAATATAACAATGATGTGCTGAAAATATTTTATGCTCATGACGTCAGTCACAAAAGATAAATAAATCTCTGATGCGTGCAAGCAAGTTATTTATAAAATTGCAATAACATAGTAGTATTAAAATTTATGAAATAAATAACAAGCAAAGCCACAGTCGGGCGTCTTAGCGACACCACATAAAGGGCTTTTAAAAGAAATGACACACTCGGGCGTCTGAGCGACACCACATAAAGGGCTTTAAAAGAAATGCCACAGTCGGGCGTCTGAGCGACACCACATAAAGGGCTTTAAAAGAAATGTCACAGTCGGGCGTCTGAGCGACACCACATAAAGGGCTTTAAAAGAAATGCCACAGTCGGGCGTCTGAGCGACACCACATAAAGGGCTTTAAAAGAAATGCCACAGTCGGGCGTCTGAGCGACACCACATAAAGGGCTTTAAAAGAAACAATCATAGTGAATATCCCGTAGGTAGAACCATCCCAGAGATACTCGATAATAACAATAATTTCACGGATTAGTCAACAATAATAATAATCATAATTATCACAAGTCACAGGTAGTAGTTCCAGTTCTGGTTAACAGTTTCACCTCAGAAGACCGACACTAAGACCGACACTTGACCCATCCCAGACTGTAATCCTTAACCATGGACACGGCTATTCGAATAGGTTTAATTTCTGCAGAGGGTGTACTCTTTACCCACGAGTAACGGATTTCTTTAGTCCATCGGGACTAATTCCGTCTACGGTCTTTTGTTGAAAACACACCTAACTTGCACACACCAGCTTATCTCACACGTGTCTAGAATCACCCATGACACCTGTTAAGCAAACTCTAAGTGGGGAGGCTACAACCTCGTGTAGCATGGGATCAAATTTATATCGCGCGCTCTAAGGGGTGGCCTCCCCTCTCGGTCCCAACCGGAAACACCCATGCCCCCGGACCAGGTGGCCTGCCTACCAGCTACAACCGGTATCTTCCACCATGGCCTCTCTGTACGGTGTGTGCTAGAAAGAGGTTGACAACTTACTGAACCGTACTCTACTTGCTGTAGAGACGAGTGGTAGTACGAAACAAGTATGGGGGTTACTGTCACAAGACTCGATCTACGGTCGACTCAGGAGGTTTAAGTATTTCCTGCATGATTAGCATGACGAATATAGTTCAACAAACAGAGTCACCGCTCATATCACCTTGCCATGCCATACCAGACATAACCGTCCCGACGGAGACCGGCGACAAACTCATGCCTACCCAAGGCAGAGGTTTTCCCAGGTTCCTGCCGGTATGCATGCAAGGCACATGAGGGTGATTATCATCACAGGTGTGTCCATTTCCAACAGCATGGAAATCAATAACATGCACCCATGCATATGATCATATCACATGAAATAACAAGTTTCTCCAAAGTGAGGTGATGTTATGAACGTGTCATCGAACACACAAAAATATTATGCCGGGGTTCAGAATGCTTGCCTTCAATGTGTGGAAAGGCAGGGTGCACTCCAAAACTTGAAACATTTCTCCTCTCTTCAAAAATCCTATTTTAGCAATATAAAAGAATTAACACACAAAATAAAAACAGCACCAAAAGTTGTTCTGAATTTTTTTCAAATAAATCTTAAAATAAACTAGGTAAAATTGGAGAGAGGTAGGAAAAAGAATCATTTCATTTGGAGTTGTATTTAAAAAGTTATAGCCAGTCAAAGTTTTGGTCAAATCTGTTATTTAAATAAAACAGAAAAGAAAACGTTTCGGAGGGGAATACGCTTTCGGAGCGGGGGAAACGTACTGGGTGATTACGCCTTCACTTAATCCCACGTGGACAGGCACGGGGTCGCTGACAGCGGGTCCAGAGAGTCCCACTAGTCAGGTTTGACTAGTCTCTCTTTCCCCCTCCTTCCCCTGTCCCGAGCGGAGGCGGAGCTCAGGCGATCGTCGCCGGCGACTGGCAGCTCTTCGCGGGGCCCCGAGGGCGGGGATGGATGTGCCACTCCAGTGCGGTCCTCCCGGTGGTTGCCAGGCCGGTGGGGACGGAGGGAGCTGCCGGCGGTGAGCTTCGCGGTGGAGGAGGCTTCGGGGGCGGAGTGAAAATTCTCCCGCAGTGAGTCCCGATCGAAATCGAGTAGAGGGAAAGGTTCACGGGAGGATGAGGAAGCTCTTGGTGGAGAGAACGGAGAGGGGGAGGTACTGGAGGTGCCGGATTGGCCGGGGCGGTGGCGGCGGTAGGAGTTGCCGGAGATGAGGAAGGAGGCCTCCCCGGGTCGAATGCGAGCTAGGGGAGTGCCATTGAGGTGGCCTGAGGTTACCTGCGTGCTCGGGGAAGCTCGGGGGCCTCCTTTTATAGCTTGTCGAGGTCGGTTCCGCGGCGGCCGGATAAGCTCTCCGGTGAACCGCCTCTCTGTAGCTTGCAGGGCAACGTGGCGTGGCTGGGGATGACGGCAGGAGCTAGCGGACGAGTGGGCACTGCTCCAGGAGGCAGGTGGCGAGCGGAGGAAGGTTCGGCGGCGCCGACATGGGCAGAGGCTGTCGGGCGGCTGCGGCGGCTAGCTCTTGGCCTGCCGGGCGTGGCGAGGGGCGGCTTGGCGTGTTGCGGTGAGAAGGGGAGCGCGTGGCGTGGTGCGGCAGAGCGGGCCAAAACCGCGGGGCCAGCGTGTCGGCTCGGCGCACGTGCGTGCCAAACGCACGCTCTGCTCGCGCCCTGGGCGTGCACGGGATGTGCTCGACGTAATGCCAGAGCATGCTACAGAGCTTGGGTGAGGCTGGCATTTAGCAGATCTAGGTTAGGAGTAACGGGGAGTCTAGTGGACATGCTTGTTTGATCAAAGGTGCAAGCTCACAGTGGAATGCCAAAACTCATGTCAAAACTGGTCATGCCTACAGGGTGCTCGATAGAATGCCACATGCACCTAGGCATCTCTTGGGGTAGCCAAAACTTCCAGGTTGGGGTCTCTTTAGATGTACAAGAGGGTAGTGAGGTTAGTTTGCCAAGAGTAGAAACTTGTTAGTGCAAGTTTAGCAGAATTTCAATTCTGGACAGGAAATAAATGACATTATTTCATGAACCAAAAATGATCCAAAGGTTGCATGCTCCTGGATTTAGGGGTTTGGTAGGGCTATCTACCAGTAGGAGAAAACACAAGATCATTGGAGCAAAAATAAATAGGGTTGCAGTAGAAATCACAGGGCTGGACCAGAATGAAAATGAGGTTGATTCACTCAATATTTTCAAAGAACAGCACTAGGTTTTTGCATAAAGTTGAATCATATGCTACTAACAATATCCCATAATTTTGGTGGAGGCCAGAAAGAATTATTTAAAAGGGTTGTAGTGCAAAATGCACTCTGGACCAGAGAAGAAAAATTAAGTGTAGAGCTCAAAATATTTCATGAATAAAATATATTTTTGCATAAAAGTGATTTAAAAACATCACATGGCATCTCCAAATTTTTGTGGGAATTTTAAGTGAATCTATCAAATGGTTGTAGTTCAAATATGGCCATTTAACCTCGAAAAACCATTTTCAAGAAAGTAAAGATCAAGCAACTTAATTATTTAATTAGTTATATTAAATAAGGGAAAGTTTCTCTTGAGAGATTAAATATGTCCAATGACATATTTGAAAAAATTTCTCTTTGGGAAAAACTCATCATAACAGGGAAGGAAATGATTTAAAAAAATCAAAATGGAGCTCAGATATCCAAAGTTTTAATTCCTGGAAAAAAATTTAATTCATTAAAACAAGGCCAAATTTTTGGGGTGTCACAATACTACCCCCCTTAAGAAAAATCTCGTCCTCGAGATTTGCTAAGAGCCGTGTTAAGAAAAAAAAATTACGCAATAAAGATGTGGCTACAGTGAGAGGGCAATAAGTGGTGAAAAACCACAGTGTGAAAACTGGTGCTGCGTGGAAGAGTCTACGGTTCGGGACAAAAACGTAAGATTTCTACGCTGGATAAAAATTTAGAATAACTTCTAAATTTAAATATACGCTGGTCGTACCCGAGAGCACAGTACTCTCTCTGGCCGACAGGTGGACCCGGGGTCCACTGTCAGTCCCCTCTTCTCCCTCTGGTTCTCTGTTCTTCCTCTCTCCCGCGCGCTTTCTCGCGCTTTCTCCATCGGCTATGCCTAGCGCGTAGGGCATCTAGGTCGTACCGTGGTAGTGCGCGGCGTGCTAGCTGCCGGTGCAGCGTGCACTCACCTCGCGGGCCAGCGTGCTGTCGGCACTGCTCGCGGATTCGACTCCGAACACCGGCGATCGGCGACGAGCGGCGTTGGTGGACTTCGCCCACCGTACACCGAGCTCGAGCTATAAAAACGGCCGGGGTGCCTCTCTCTTCTTCCTCACACCTGGCCTCACTTCTCCTCCTCCTTCTTTCTCCATTACTGCTTACAGAAGCTCGGGTGAGGCTCTAATGGCGGAGGCGATGCCGGACTGGTTTGTGATCCTGATATTTGGAGGGCTGCGACACTACTGGGGCTCTCTGTGCTCCTGTGCGCGATGATCCTCGACGAGTGTCGCGATGCTGTGGCTCGGGTGTTGGCTCTCCGCGGTGGTGGTGATCATGAGGAGTAGATGGGGTGTGCCGGGTGCTAACTGTTGTTAGGGGGTGATTAGCTGGATGCAACACTGTTGCAAAGTTTTGCAAACAGTGTATGTGTCCGAATGATTATGGTTGTGAGTCTGCTACGTGGTGCTGTGTGAAATTAAATAATTCACGTCATGAGAAGGGGCAGGTGTAGCAACTCAGGGAAAAGAAATCTCACTCCAGGATTTGGCGAGGGAAAAACAGTTAATTTAAAGGAGCATAAACCACAACAAAAACTACACACATTAGTAGAAGCCAAATAATTGACTCATCGTACAAACTCAGGGTATCACGCATAAGTCACACACATAATTAAATGTTGCAAATAATGAACACTGCAGCGACGTCTAAAATGGAAACGGTAACTGGACGGGGTCCTGATAAAATGTCTCTGGTACTGGGATACACTCCTCTTCTATCGGAGGCAGTGGATTGACCAGTCGATGTATGCGTTTCTCCGGGTCGGGCCTCAGTGGTCTGCCGATGGCAATCTGAGGATTCAGATCAGTGAGATCCTGGAGATAATCCATCACTTGCTGGTTCAAATGCTCTTGAGCAATGATGTACTGGATAAGGTTGGCTAGCACTGGGTCTCTCTCAATACGCCCACCGGGAAAAGACGTTACTTCTCCGGGTGCTGCACGGCTCGGAAAGTAATAATATCCTCGTTCGCGGGCATAGGGTACTGCGGATCGAAGACGAGCAATCGCTTCTTTCGCAGCAGCTTCTATGGCCAAGTGTGGGGTTGGCATAGATTTCCCCACGAAGGAAACTTCCGTTGGATCTTGATTGGGGTCTACAGGAGGAATGTGTACTGCTGCCCAATATTCCGAGGTGGATGGGGTGATTCTAGATTTGAACAGCTCGTACTGAGGTGGCTGGGTAGAACCCATGGTACTGCGGGTAAAATCCCATAATATTTTGACAAAGCTACCTGGGGTTGCATCTGGGGTTCTCAGATGAATGCTGGGGCTCGGCATGACAGGAAAAAGTTGTGAGTGTGGTGCACAAAGTGAGGGTTGCTGGGTAAGGTCACAAGGTGGCCTTTATATAGCAATGGAGCCGGATCGTTTTACCGTGGGGAAAGGTAATAAATTTGCCAGCTTAGCTCTAAAGGTCAGGTCAGTGTCAGAGATACACATATCTCATAAAGAGACGTGTTACTGTGGTTGTCGTCGGGTTGGTTTTGGTAGTTGTGCCCGGAAAATTATGCAACTATGCGTTGACCAAATATGCAAGGCTACTATTAAAACAGAGGCACAACGACATGCTACGTTAATATACACGGTCGCATGATTACAACGCGAGGATACACTGAAACTCGGTGCTACTCATACGGCTTAGTCTACCTTGTTTATGTCTAAACGGGCGCGCCTGGTGGATGTCGAGGCTTCTCCACGTGTCTCACTGCCGGGATTAGTCGGAGATGGCGGAGGAACTGCAGGGTCGGGGTAGTGATGATGACCATCGCGGGGATTGTTGGCCACAACCCCGTTGGAGTGTGCTCCCAAAAGGCGACGAAGCACTTCTGGGGTCATCAAAGCATTTCGGCTGATGGCTGGAGCTGATCTCGGGGTCTCGATCGGTTGTCCAAACAGCACGACTGGGTTGTCGGCGTTGGGCTCGTTTTCTCTTCTAGCTGGGGTTCGACGAACTAGCTCTCCATGAGCTGCGATCAGATCAATGGTGATCTGGTCGAACAGTGCCTCTAGTGCACTTACATAGCGCACTAGGTGCAACAATGCAGGATCTGTCTCGTGATCTCCGTTGGCAACTTGGGGTGGTCTACCATACCCTTCACGTCTGGGGTAGTAGTGGAACGAGCGACAGTTAACTCTGGGCGACAAGTGCCTAAGATGAACTATAGCTTCTCGAGCGGCTAGCTGGATGGCTTGTGGCTCGAAGGAAGTTGTTCTTCCGGTGAACCTGTAGGGGCGCTCGGGTGACAGTCCCCTACCGTAGATGTGTACAGTGGCCCAGAATTGACGGTCTTCACCGCTCATGGGTCCTTGGTACACAACATATTCTCTTAGCTCCTCTAACACATAGGCACGACGGGTGAGGTTTGCGAGGATGGTCACAAAACCTCTAAGGTTGGTTGCTGTGGTCTCGTTGTGCACTATGGGGCTAGGCATTGTGGCTCGGTTTGGGGTAGAGGCTGTGATGTGCTGTGTTGGGTCTAGTGTGCCCCTTTTTATAGGAAAAAGGAGACGGAGTCTTCCTTCGCACGCTTGCGAGAAAGGACTATTTAGGGGCCGGTCACTGGCGCATGAGTGACAGGTTAGGTTGATAGGTTGGGCACCGACTGCCAAAAGTGGCGGGGTTACTGTGTGGCTATCTTGCACGAGAAGCTTGGCTGGAGTTTGGTTATGGTTTGGTGAGTTGGTTTGCCTAAATTTATTGACCTGGCTAAGATAGGATTAGCCAATGGTCAGCCTGGCTCTGATACCAAGTCTGTCACGACCGGTTTTCCGAGTAATAAATTTCCAGAAAAGACCGTCGTGCTCATCAGCCCCAGGATTATTGTGAGCTGATGAGGCTCCAACTTGATACAGAAATTCCAAGCAGAAAACAAAATATGTAGTACAAGGCCATTCTGGCCTGTGAGTACAACAAATGGTTTCTAGTGGTTGATGGCGGAAGCGGGTTGTGAAACATCAGTGTCTATGGGACTCCATTTCCCACGGGAACAGCTGACCAGGTTAACTCCTATCTTCGCGAGGCTGCTATCTCCATTACTTAGGTGTCGGGGCTGTCATCGCGTCGCTCCTCTTCGTGCAAGAAAATCTGGCCAAGACAATAGCCAGGGACAAGCCAGTGAGTACTTTGAATGTACTCGCAAACATTATGAACACAGGTATAATATAACAATGATGTGCTGAAAATATTTTATGCTCATGACGTCAGTCACAAAAGATAAATAAATCTCTGATGCGTGCAAGCAAGTTATTTATAAAATTGCAATAACATAGTAGTATTAAAATTTATAAAATAAATAACAAGCAAAGCCACAGTCGGGCATCTTAGCGACACCACATAAAGGGCTTTTAAAAGAAATGCCACAGTCGGGCGTCTGAGCGACACCACATAAAGGGCTTTAAAATAAATGCCACAGACGGGCGTCTGAGCGACACCACATAAAGGGCTTTAAAAGAAAT
>NC_057812.1:167985881-167989925 GCF_018294505.1 Triticum aestivum
CACAGTCGGGCGTCTGAGCGACACCACATAAAGGGCTTTAAAAGAAATGCCACAGTCGGGCGTCTGAGCGACACCACATAAAGGGCTTTAAAAGAAATGCCACAGTCGGGCGTCTGAGCGACACCACATAAAGGGCTTTAAAAGAAACAATCATAGTGAATATCCCGTAGGTAGAACCATCCCAGAGATACTCGATAATAACAATAATTTCACGGATTAGTCAACAATAATAATAATCATAATTATCACAAGTCACAGGTAGTAGTTCCAGTTCTGGTTAACAGTTTCACCTCAGAAGACCGACACTAAGACCGACACTTGACCCATCCCAGACTGTAATCCTTAACCATGGACACGGCTATTCGAATAGGTTTAATCTCTGCAGAGGGTGTACTCTTTACCCACGAGTGACGGATTTCTTTAGTCCATCGGGACTAATTCCGTATATGGTCTTTTTGTTGAAAACACACCTAACTTGCACACACCAGCTTATCTCACACGTGTCTGGAATCACCCACGACACCTGTTAAGCAAACTCTAAGTGGGGAGGCTACAACCTCGCGTAGCATGGGATCAAAGTTATATCGCGCGCTCTAAGGGGTGGCCTCCCCTCTCGGTCCCAACCGGAAACACCCATGCCCCCGGACCAGGTGGCCTGCCTACCAGCTACAACCGGTATCTTCCACCATGGCCTCTCTGTACGGTGTGTGCTAGAAAGAGGTTGACAACTTACTGAACCGTACTCTACTTGCTGTAGAGACGAGTGGTAGTACGAAACAAGTATGGGGGTTACTGTCACAAGACTCGATCTACGGTCGACTCAGGAGGTTTAAGTATTTCCTGCATGATTAGCATGACGAATATAGTTCAACCAACAGAGTCACCGCTCATATCATCTTGCCATGCCATACCAGACATAACCGTCCCGACGGAGACCGGCGACAAACTCATGCCTACCCAAGGCAGAGGTTTTCCCGGGTTCCTGCCGGTATGCATGCAAGGCACATGAGGGTGATTATCATCACAAGTGTGTCCATTTCCAACAACATGGAAATCAATAACATGCACCCATGCATATGATCATATCACATGAAATAACAAGTTTCTCCAAAGTGAGGTGATGTTATGAACGTGTCATCGAACACACAAAAATATTATGCCGGGGTTCAGAATGCTTGCCTTCAATGTGTGGAAAGGCAGGGTGCACTCCAAAACTTGAAACATTTCTCCTCTCTTCAAAAATCCTATTTTAGCAATATAAAAGAATTAACACACAAAATAAAAACAGCACCAAAAGTTGTTCTGAAATTTTTTCAAATAAATCTTAAAATAAACTAGGTGAAATTGGAGAGAGGTAGGAAAAAGAATCATTTCATTTGGAGTTGTATTTAAAAAGTTATAGCCAGTCAAAGTTTTGGTCAAATCTGTTATTTAAATAAAACAGAAAAGAAAACGTTTCGGAGGGGAATACGCTTTCGGAGCGGGGGAAACGTACTGGGGGATTACGCCTTCACTTAATCCCACGTGGACAGGCACGGGGTCGCTGACAGTGGGTCCAGAGAGTCCCACTAGTCAGGTTTGACTAGTCTCTCTTTCCCCCTCCTTCCCCTGTCCCGAGCGGAGGCGGAGCTTAGGCGATCGTCGCCGGCGACTGGCAGCTCTTCGCGGGGCCCCGAGGGCGGGGATGGATGCGCCACTCCAGTGCGGTCCTCCCGGTGGTTGCCAGGCCGGTGGGGACGGAGGGAGCTGCCGGCGGCGAGCTTCGCGGTGGAGGAGGCTTCGGGGGCGGAGTGAAAATTCTCCCGCAGTGAGTCCCGATCGAAATCGAGTAGAGGGAAAGGTTCACGGGAGGATGAGGAAGCTCTTGGTGGAGAGAACGGAGAGGGGGAGGTACTGGAGGTGCCGGATTGGCCGGGGCGGTGGTGGCGGTAGGAGTTGCCGGAGATGAGGAAGGAGGCCTCCCCGGGTCGAATGCGAGCTAGGGGAGTGCCATTGGGGTGGCCTGAGGTTACCTGCGTGCTCGGGGAAGCTCGGGGGCCTCCTTTTATAGCTCGTCGAGGTCGGTTCCGCGGCGGCCGGATAAGCTCTCCGGTGAACCGCCTCTCTGTAGCTTGCAGGGCAACGTGGCGTGGCTGGGGATGACGGCAGGAGCTAGCGGACGAGTGGGCACTGCTCTAGGAGGCAGGTGGCGAGCGGAGGAAGGTTCGGCGGTGCCGACATGGGCAGAGGCTGTCGGGCGGCTGCGGCGGCTAGCTCTTGGCCTGCCGGGCGTGGCGAGGGGCGGCTTGGCGTGTTGCGGTGAGAAGGGGAGCGCGTGGCGTGGTGCGGCAGAGCGGGCCAAAACCGCGAGGCCAGCGTGTCGGCTCGGCGCACGTGCGTGCCAAACACACGCTCTGCTCGCGCCCTGGGCGTGCACGGGATGTGCTCGATGTAATGCCAGAGCATGCTACAGAGCTTGGGTGAGGCTGGCATTTAGCAGATCTAGGTTAGGAGTAACGGGGAGTCTAGTGGACATGCTTGTTTGATCAAAGGTGCAAGCTCACAGTGCAATGCTAAAGCTCATGTCAAAACTGGTCATGCCTACAGGGTGCTCGATAGAATGCCACATGCACCTAGGCATCTCTTGGGGTAGCCAAAACTTCCAGGTTGGGGTCTCTTTAGATGTACAAGAGGGTGGTGAGGTTAGTTTGCCAAGAGTAGAAACTTGTTAGTGCAAGTTTAGCAGAATTTCAATTCTGGACAGGAAATAAATGACATTATTTCATGAACCAAAAATGATCCAAAGGTTGCATGCTCCTGGATTTAGGGGTTTGGTAGGACTATCTACCAGTAGGAGAAAACACAAGATCATTGGAGCAAAAATAAATAGGGTTGCAGTAGAAATCACAGGGCTGGACCAGAATGAAAATGAGGTTGATTCACTCAATATTTTCAAAGAACAGCACTAGGTTTTTGCATAAAGTTGAATCATATGCTACTAACAATATCCCATAATTTTGGTGGAGGCCAGAAAGAATTATTTAAAAGGGTTGTAGTGCAAAATGTACTCTGGACCAGAGAAGAAAAATTAAGTGTAGAGCTCAAAATATTTCATGAATAAAATATATTTTTGCATAAAAGTGATTTAAAAACATCACATGGCATCTCCAAATTTTTGTGGGAATTTTAAGTGAATCTATCAAATGGTTGTAGTTCAAATATGGCCATTTAACCTCGAAAAACCATTTTCAAGAAAGTAAAGATCAAGCAACTTAATTATTTAATTAGTTATATTAAATAAGGAAAAGTTTCTCTTGAGAGATTAAATATGTTCAATGACATATTTGAAAAAATTTCTCTTTGGGAAAAACTCATCATAACAGGGAAGGAAATGATTTAAAAAAAATAAAAATGGAGCTCAGATATCCAAAGTTTTAATTCCTGAAAAAAAAATTAATTCATTAAAACAAGGCTAAATTTTGGGGGCGTCACAGCCAGCCATCACACAAGGCGCGCCTAGAGGCCGTGCGTCGCGCCATTCAATTGGTCGCCGCCGCGTACCCATCCAGGCAGCCTCCCTCTCACGGTCATCTGAACCGGTGCAGCCCATTACGCCAGCCCGTCGCCATGTGGATATTATGAAGATTGAAATATACAAAATTTGCCATGTTGTGGAAACATAATGTGTAAGTGAATTTGCCATACAAACTATATATAAATTTGCCAAGTTATGAATGAATTCGATGAACTTCCTAGAGAATAATGCATAGTTGCCATGTCCATCATTTATTGAATAAAAAACTGATGGCAACTTTATTATAAAGTATTTTTGCCATGGCAATTAACATTACCAATGCATACGGTTCCAGCATCAATTTGGTATGTCACCATGTGGATATTAACATTACCGTCGCCATGTGGATATTAACATTACCAATTTGGTATGCTCTCCACTCTAAAATTTCTCCCTAATATGAAGTAGCCATATCATCTGAATATAAATTGCCATGTGCTATCTGAAGACGGAAAAATTCAGACAACAAAATGCACAGCAAAAAAGAGGAT
>NC_057812.1:167990516-167998175 GCF_018294505.1 Triticum aestivum
AGGCAAGCCTGCCGAGTAGGGAGGCGGCGATGAGGCAGAGGAAGACACGCCGGGAGCCGGCCTGGCCCTGGGCGATGCCGCAGAAGGCGGAAGCGAGGTCCGCAAAGCCAGAATGGATCGGCGTGGTTGTGAGCCGCCGGCTTCAGGTGGGCGGTGGATGTGGTCGGCCGGCCGAGGAGGCGTGCATCCTTGGTCGCCAAGCCTCGCGGAACGGTGCCGTCGCCTGGGCCGGCGAGACACTCGCCTCCCCTGACATGGGCCGGTGATGGCGCATGGGAGATGGGGTGCGAGCGGCAGGAGGCGCGGGAGACGACGAACATCACCTTGGGAGCGCGTGGGGGGAGGGGTGCAGGCAGGCTCGTAGTGGCCGCATCCAGCAGGGCGAACTTGGTCGCCGACGCCCCCTTCCTCGGTGTTCCAGCCGCGATAGCCGTTGCCGCATCGGGTCCTTCGCGTCGCGCCATTGCCGTCAGCGCAGCACCCGTCGCTGCTGCACCCAACGCCCTCACCGGTGCGAGCAGCTCCCCTGAGGATCAGCCCCCACTCCCGCCGTTGCAATCACTCAGAGTAAAAAGAGGACTGAGAGCAGGGATGAGATGAGTGGGGAGGAGAGAGCGGTGAAAGACGTGGGTGGGGTTCGTTCGGTCGATGGCCTGCTCAGCCCGAACGCTCGACAAAAATGACGTGGCAACCAGAAAAGCTTCAAGATGCGTGCATCTTATCCAACAGGTAAAAACGCATTCGGGCCGAAATCGCAGATTCCGAACGTTCGGCACTTATCTATTCCGAAAAAATAATTCTTTTTGCAACAAAATAGCCGATGCAAAAAATTTCTGCAACAAGACTTATGTTACAGAAGTAATTCCGCAACAAGACCTGTATTTCAATAAGTGAGGCGTGCGCGACTGCTCGATTCAGTTGATCTGACAGCTCGTGACCCGGCTGATCTTTTCAGCCAACGGACGCGTAGCATGCCCCAATTCGCATGTCAAATTTATGAGTAAATAGCTAAAAAACATCACAATTGCGCGCGTTGTATAAAAAACCACAATTTCGCTAAAGGTTTGTAAAAGAAACATAAATTGGCATGACAAATTTATGAGTAAATAGCTAAAGAAACATCACAATTGCGCATGTTGTATACAAAAACCGCCATTTACTGAAAACATCAATTTTCGGTAATCCGCTTACCGATAACATGTATGCTCATTTGACCACGTTTTGACATGAAATCTGACAGGTGGGTCCCACTGTAAGGGCTGACTTGGCACCAAAATCTTCACACCATTAGTTTGCCGTTAAGCCAGATAAATGGCCCATCCATCAGCTTTTGATCCTCCCTCTCACGCAGTCAGCCGTAGCTGTCCATTTTACATTGTATAGAAACTGCGTTATTAATTCGGATTAGAGAGAGTAGCATTAATGTTAGAGAAAAGTATATTTTTCATCCTTCAATTCTTGGCGGAGTTTAGATTTGGTCCCTCAACTCCAAAACCGGACAACTTGCACCCTTAACTTCTCAAACCGAACAAGATTCATCCTTGGTCACGGTTTTGACCGGTTTTTGTGCTGTCACACCCCGGTTTTGACCGTTCCGACTCAAATTTGCCTACCTTTTCCAAGTCCACGTATTGTTTTCAAATTCGGTTACTTTTTTTTAAATACGTGAACCATTTTAAAATGTGTGTACTTTTTTTAAATCGGCGTACTTTTTTCCAAGTTCATGTACTTTTTCAAATATGCATATTTTTTAAAGTTCATTTATTTTTTAAGTTCATTTAATCTTTTAAAATTGATGCACCTTTCATATTCGAGTACATTTTTTCTGAAAGAGTTCATGAATTTGAAAATTTTATGCGAATTTGAAAAAAGTACGCGGATATGGACTTCTTTTGCGCAAAAATATGTGGATTTCAAAAATTATTTCAACTTGAAACAAGTACGTGAATTTCTTACAAAGTTCATGGATTATAAAAGCAACACGGATTTAAAAAAAATGCAGACTTTGGAAAGCATGTGGATTTGAAATAAGTATGCGAATTTCAGAAACAATTCATGGCTTTGAAAAATACTTGGATTTGATAAAATTACACAAACTTGGGAAAATACGGGGATTTGGAAAAAGTACGTAAATGCTAAAAAATCATGGATTTGAAAAAAGTACGCGAATTTCAGAGTATTTCGCTGATTTGAAAAAAGGTATGTTTATTTTTAAAAAAAATACACGGTCTTGAAAAAACTACACGGAGTTGAAAAGTGTATGTGAATTTTGAAAAGTTCACGGATATAAAAAAATTACAGGAATATGAATGAACACCGGTCAAAACCGGGGTGAATCAACACCAAAAACCGGTCAAAACCGAGTTCAGGGACGAACCTTGTCCGGTTTCGGTAGTTGAGGGTACAAGTTGTCCGGTTTTGAAGTTGAGGGACTAAATCTAGACTTCACCAAGAGTTGAGGGACGAAAAGTATACTTTTCTCTTAATGTTAATACTATCTTGCAGGGCACCCTTACTAAAGAGGCTGTATCTCATCAAGTGTTATTACGTCTCAAAGGAATTATTTGCAAAGGTTATGCGCAAGTTCCCTCTTCTTGAAGAGCTCGAGCTTTCTATGTGGTTTGGTAGCACGGAAATGCTCGAGATCGTCGCTGAAGCCTGCCCACGCCTGAAGCACTTCAGTCTCATAAAAAAAGATCGTTTTTACAAACCTGAAGATGATGGTAATGCTTTCGCGATTGCGAAGATGCACGAGCTACGTTCCTTGTATCTTGATAGCAACAGACTCACCAACAAAGGGCTGACAGTGATCCTTGATGGCTGCCCCCACCAAGAGCACCTTAACGTTTTTGAATGTAAGTATCTCAGGATGGATGATGATCTGCTGGAGAAGTGTTCTCGAGTTAACATGGATGGCCCTCGGTACTCTTTGCCATATCTGCCTTGCAGTTGCTGTTGGAGTCCTGACTATCCGAATCACGAGGATTATGAGGATTACCGCGAGGATTCTTATTACTACCTCGGTGATCACATCGATGATGATGATCTTGCAGAACACGAGAGGCTTCTTGACATCAAGGGCATGCGAAGGTACTTGCCCTAGTGAGAACGGGTTGTTTTGGTTGGAGTTCCCGCATACTGTACTCTTGCCGATGGAATGGTGGTTCGCTGCATCAATTTATTTCCACCACGGCTTTTCTTATCCACCTTTTTTCACCGAAGTTTGATGTCCATTTATTCTTTTCGGAGAAGGGAATACTCAGGCCTCTTCATCATGCGATGCACACAGGCAATTTGATGTCCAGTTTTATTGGAATATATGATTGTTCCCAATAAAAGAAGTGTCAACGATGTGCTTCGTCGTTTTGCTACTGCCAGTTGTGCCATGTGAAGGATACCATCATGAAAATTGTACACGGAGGTTCAAGGTTGCTGGTTCTCAAGTTAAACTTCATTTGGTAGACATGGCGACAATCAGGCATTCGTCCATCCGTCCTTGCTCTTCCCCGTCTGAATCAGTGTGCTTTCTTACTTCCTGTACCTCTGGATAGATTTCTTTTATGATTGAAGCTTTGGTGTTCATGGCCTGATCCCGGGAATGTAACAAAGGCGGATCAATCTCAACGCAGTCCGTCGGTCAAATGCTTGTGCCAAGAACTCCTACTAGATGCTTAAAATAATTTGTGCATCCATGCATGTCAAAACTGTTTCCATGTATACTTTTGTCACATATAATGATGCTGAATGCCATGAATTTATATGCAGCGGAAATTACCACCAACATCTCTTTTTTCTTGATGATTGTGACATTCTTTTTCTTAATGTATTTGTGCATTTAGGAAAGAAGCAAGGAAATAGTATTTGTCTGGGCTGGCTATGTACGAGACATCGAACTGTCTCCCGGGTCCAAAGTTTCCATTTCCAGGTCTGATAGTCTTCAACTGAAAAAAGTAGGGCGAAGAACTAGTAAGAATTGTGCCTGCCATTCAATTCATGACGTGTGCATGATCTTGTGTAAAACAAAATTACCATCAGTATCTATATCACTCCTTGACCCGTCTCTTGAGGAACTGCATTTTGTGATTCATCCATGTCATCAGTGCCATTTCTATCTAAACTAGTTTTGTGTTTTGCCGGACCAGGATAAGAAATCAAACCAAACAAAGAACATTTCTCTGCTCACACTCTTGAATCTTCAAGGAAAACTTCCTACCAGCTTCTCATTTTCATGTAAAGGATCTGTCACATCTTGTACAACCTGCTTGCCTTCATATTTTTCTTCCTCTTTCTCAGTATCCCGAGCATTACCATCACTCAAGCATTTTTTTCCTAAGCAATGTCAGGGTGTGTTCGGTTGTTGCCTAAGCTTGCCTTGCTAAATATTTAGCTGCCAAAAAATAAGGTTATTCTAGCCTTTGTTTTGGGAAACATATCAAGAAAATTGAAGTAGAGAGGGCAAAAGAGCATTGGAATATCGAAAAATCGGCCATGATCTGAATAAAGACCAAGTTTTCTTGTTTTTTTTCGAGAGTACGCGAATTTGAGTTACAAGAAGACTACAACTTGTTGCAAAAAACGAGCGTAGTTCACACACCACACCAAGGCTAGTCCGAAGACAGCCACCACCAACAACACAACTACAAAGCAAAAATAGCTTGTCCAAAATCAGAGCAACATCGCCGCGTCTTGACCATCGCCGGTGACCTCCGAAGACAACACCAACTCCGGGTGAACTTCCCTCGTCGACGTACCATCCACCCTTTGATGCCTAAAAGGAGGTGGCAAGTAAATGGAGGAACTTGATCAGTCCACAAAAGGCACTGTCTTGGATTCACCGGCGATGACGTACATTGCGCCACTGAAGATCGTCTTGGACAGCGGCGAGCGCCGGAAGCACCGCAACATAGAACCTCATGACCATGTCTTCAAGCGCAATGCTCCCAACAGAGTAACGACATAGAGGACGTCGCCATCACGCCGATTCGACTCCGAACCTAGGCTTTCGCCCGAAGACCGCTACCAATCCCAGGCGCGAGATATGGAGATGCCGACACACCTTGGCGACGCCTCCAAGGAGAAGAACGACACCCATGGGCACCGTCATCGCTAGCACCGAACACGGGCAGGAATTTCTTCTGGATCGCCGCACACCTTCATCCCTGCCTCTCCAGATTGGGGCCACAGCATCCAAGTTGGCCACTCCGCCGACGCAGCAGCACTTCGCCATCATAGCCGAGAAGTCGGTGTCCCTCCCAAGACCCGCACAGCCAGGAGCACACAACCATACCACCAGCACCTCCACGGCTGAGAACTCGCCGAGCTCCCTCCATGCCCGACCAAGGGATGCCGGACCACACACCAGCCAACTCCCGACAGACGACTGTGTGACGGCCCAACAGCCCAGATCAGACCCATCCGGCCCGCTCCACCACCTCCAGCACCCACGACCACGAAGACCAGGAGGGGCACCACGACGAAGGCGCGAGGGCCGCGACATGCTCGGCCGCCTCAAGCACAGCCTCTCCTGGCCGAGCACCACCACGCCACCACGGTCGAACCGCGCCGCCGCCGCCTTGACCCGCCAAGTCCTGTGTCGTTGGCTCCAGGAGGGACCACCGCGCCGCGACCAACTCCTCCTGCGAGCCCCAGCCGCACACCTCCACCCCACTGCGAAGCTCTGCCGTGCGCCGTCACTCGAGCTCCAGATCTCGCAGCCAAAAACTCCACAACACCCACCACTGCGAGGGGCGTGCCCGACCAGCGCGAGCGCCAGATCCCGCCATCGTCGGCCGCCAACGGGATTTGCCCACCGACGAGCGCCGACGGCGGTGAGAGGGGGTGAGGGAGAGGGGGCGGCGGTGGCGGCGTTTAGGGTTCCGCCCGAGCCGCCCCTACGGGGCGACGCGGGGGCGAAAGGTAGGAAGGGGAGAAGTATTCAGTTAGTGAGAGCAGAAGTACCAAGTTTTCTTGTCATGGCCAAAATATTGGTAGGATAGCCCTGCTAGAGTCCGAATATATGTCACATCACTCATCTCAGTATCTCAGGCTGACTTTGAAAAAACAGCCTCGCATGCGACATCTACAAGTTGTTTGGTTGCCTGCATATGCACTTCCTGCATTAGGGGATTAACTTTGGCACATTGTTTGATTGCCTGCATTAATTGTATCGTCGCATACAACTACATGTTGTTTGGGTGCCTCCATGAGGTATGATTAAGAGCTAGCACTTGCACTTAGCACACAGGGTTAAGAGCTAGCAGAGGAAGGGGGAGAAGAAATGCAGTGTGCGCCGGACCATGGCGACTGCGGTGGATAGTGGCCGTGGTGCCGGACCATGGCGACTATAGTGGATAGTGGCACGGCGAGTGACACCGTCGGTGAACTAGTTGCAGTGCTCGCGCAAAGACAGTGGACAGAGGAGGAGAATGCAATGCTCGTGCCATGGTATTGTTCGTGAAAGGGGAAGGGTGTCGGCGTTGAGAGGGACGAATAGGAGGGCTCTGAGCAGAGGACAGAGGAGCTCGACATGGCGGCATGAGTGCACTAGACTGCTGTTCAAGGAGAGATGAAGCTACGGTCGTCGAAACCCAAAACTTACAACATAGATATCATGCGGAACTGCGAGATTAGGCTGCTGGTCAAAGGAAATTTCAAACGATCGATCGTGTGCGATGAATATGACAAAATTTGTTCAGAATAGCTCCAAACGGGAACACGAAATAAAGAATTTCCGGCCGACGAAACTACCAACCGATCGCCTGAATAGAACCGTAGCATCGAGGTGCATCTTTTTCGTGTAGAGCTTATCTCAAATCGAAGCACCGTTGTGTACAAAGGGACAAGGAAGAGAGGAGATTAGAGAGAAGCTTACTGGAGGTTGAAGAAGACCTCAGGTAATCACTTCGCATCCCTTCCTTATCCACTCATGCAAGGGCCCGCTCGTTTGCATTTGCCTCGGCCTGTCTCGCAAGAAACTGCCGATCTAAGCATTTCCAGCGAGGCAGGCCCAGAGGTGCTTTAATTTCATGCTATGCAGGCCCAACAGTGTATGCAGCCAACCAAACAGCCTGTTTCCTTCTCGTGCGGGTCTAGTTGGGCCTCATGCAGGCAACCAAACATGTCCTAGGAGCGACGACCGATATTTACCGGATCTGCCAACACCATCTATGTGACGCCCGGGTATTTAAGCTACAGTGAACCTCTGCTAATGATGCCACGTCACCTCATTTACTGTTGGTAAACTCGTGTTAGTTCAAAATGATTCAAATTCAAATTTAAAATATAGGCAAACAACAAAAGTTTTCAAATAATAAAACTAAAATATTCAGGTTGTGCCAAATAAAGCGTAGGTAATTATGGTGGAGAAACCACACTTGTATAAAATAGGTAAATACTCAAAATGAATATAATAATAGCAAAACAATTAGTTAAATGATTATAAAATAATAAACAATTACAAATAATTTTATATTAGGTGCCAAGTTAATTGCGGTAGTGGCATAAGTATTAAAAATATTTTAGGTGCAACTTGGGTTTTTCATAAACACCGAAATTCAATAAAACAGAAAAGAAGAAAAGAAATAAAATAGAAAAACAAACTAACAAAAAAAAAGAAAAAGAAACCCCCCAAACCCCCGGGCCAACCGACCCAGCTAGCCA